>NW_026861244.1:0-33462 GCF_026571515.1 Ruditapes philippinarum | reverse complement strand
ACATTCCAGGTGAGCTTATTTCTTTCCTATCAGTTTGCCCACATGTTTAACAGAACCTATTTCTGCCATTTAATGTCATTAAATGGTAGGAGCTTTATTTCTTTTGAAATTTGTTACAAAAGAAAACTTTAGATTCATCACCAGAACTACAAAAAGTTTTATCGGTTTGCATAGTATATTCATGCCCTAGGTTTAAATGATAATTCTGTGTTCCTGAAGCAAAAAATTAAGATTAACTTTTCTATTATGCTTTGCTACAATTGCTTACTCCACATATTGATAATCATCCACCTCCAAGTCCATGGCCTAACTTCAATTTCTCCGAGCAATAGCAGCTGATACTGCTTAAATGGCTTGAGAAGTTCATAAGCAATTGTTCAAATACATAATTTCTTGAGCTAAATCTAAATTGTCTAGATGGACATGACAATTTCAAAACTCTCCTGCCGTTTAACCATGTCTTAAGACTTGAAGTGATTCCTGAGTTTAGTGACCTGTTTCTTAACATTTTTAGATTTTTTCTCTTTAGGATCTCAACAAAATTTCTTCTGCCTCTTGAAGACGAAAATGAATAACTAGATTCATCTTCGGACTCCGTACTAGTCTCTGATTCTGTATTTCAACTACATTGTGCTAATGTTTTTTTTCTTTGCCTTTCTCTGCCAAATTTGTCATTTTTGCGTAAAGAATCAATGTTCATAGCTTTCGGATTCGAAGACTGTCAAAGGCAGCTGCAATGCGAGTCTTTCTTACCAGTACTGATCTCTTTATTCACTTTATCCTTGGAAATGGACGTTGAACCCAGGGATCTATTGTTACATGTATTTGCGCCTAAACTTTCGATTTCCACTCGTGAATTGAGAATGGGTGGGGAGAGTATTTCTGCCTCTGGAGAAAAAATGCTTCTCTTTCCAAAATCTGCTTTCTCAAATGTTAACTATCTCTACTCCTCTAAAGCGTCTTGCTGCTCGTCTAACTGATTAAAACGCTGCTACATCACATTTTTCTCCAAATTTACGGGTTTTCCTGTTTGTTAACTAGATGACGATGACTTGGTATATTCAATCGTCTGACTTATCCGCATTGGAGTTGGACAATATTTTCTCATTGTTCGTTTTCGTCTTTTTAGGTTTAGCGCCCAACTCATTGTCTTCAATTTTAGGTTCATTTTCAACCAAACACCTTCACTCCTTCCTCATCTGACATCTTATAATCTATTTTCTCCTGGTTTTTTACCCGAAATTCTTATGGAATTCATTCGGCTGGAAATTCCCAATTCCGAGGAGTTCCTTCCGTTCACACAATACCACAGTACTACATTTAAAGCAGTTCCTTTCTCTTAAAGATTAATTAAAAATCAACGATTTTTGACGAATTACAGTTTAAAACCATCAAAACGATTTTAACGAATGAACAAGAACAACCTAAAGAAAAGATGTCTGACAAAAAATGTGCAGATATACGCCACGCAATGTTGAATATTTAAAGAGCGGCGTAGCGTAGAATACAAAAATTCAATGAACCATAACAGTTAACCCAGCTAAATACAAATGACGTCACCAACACTATAATTATTAATTTTCTATGAAAGAAAAATGCCTATAAATTATATGATTTTTATTTAAGTAAATGACTTTGTTTACATTTTGCTACCTTTTGTGACAAATCATTCATATTTAGTGGGTTATTTTCTTCAGTGACAAGCATCTAACATGCCCTCAGAACCATTATTTAAATGTTATAAAATTAAACATTTGCCATTTTTAAGAAGTAAAATCTTATTCATTTTTGAAGCATAATGTGCTTCTAAATCAAATTGTAAGAGAAGATGTGTTGTTTTAAAGGGCCAGCCAAACGCTGGTTCACGAAATTGGCCATTGAGCTACTTTATGGAAACTATTACAGGAAACCAAAGAGAAAAATCTTTTGAGAAATTAAAGTAAAAAAGAATCATTTCGGAGCGTGATGTGTCTTTCATATAATGAAGGTATATAACAAAACGTTACTGTCGTTATGGTAACAAACATTATTAGATAATGAGAACAACAAAATATACAAATGTATACAACCATAGACTTTACTTACATTACAAACGGTTTATATATAAAACGATAAACTTCATAATGTTAATGGAAGAATTGGAACTATCAGTTGTAAACAATTTAGAAGAAAGAGAATGGAAGAGATTATACAATAAATGCAAATCCTAACTAGCAAACGATTTAAGACAAAGTGATACATAATCATGTTAAAATGTCAAACTTCCACCTAATATACTTTTTATGATCTTCAATAAAATCTAATATGCAGCAGATTAACGCGAATATGAAAACTTATATTATAGCCTTTAAATTGGGTATCAATATCCCTGCAATGTATATCAAATAAACATGTTCTCAATGATATTTAATTGTTTTATAATTATTAATTGTTTTAATTATTAATTGTTATAATTATCCAGGAACTCATTTAACCTCAAACTGATCTATACATTTTTATGTTATGAAACGTAAATGTTGTTAACCGGTAAAATACCATTCTAGGACAAATAACAAAATGTTGTATTCTTGGAATGTGTAACAATGTAAAATTATACACATAATGTATATTATGACCTCTAACATTGAACATCCACATTTTCTTTCACACATTCATTGCCATAAGTTGTGCAAAACGAAGAAAATTTAGAAGTGCCATTCAGATATTCTATATATAGATTTTGCAACGTGCTTTTTGTGACTTGATCTTGACAAGATGGTGTAAACACGTAGCCAGCGTATTCTGGGTGATAGAACAAGCCCTCGTTCTCAGAGTCGACAGGAACTGTAGAAAACATAGGAAAGGAACATATCATGAAATATGGGTTGGAATGTAAAAAATAATACTGAAATTTCCTAAGAATAATTTACGATAACACTAATTACACTTTTATGTTTTATATATACATGGCAAGTTGATGTGTCTGCAATTGAGAGATTTGTCTGGGTGTACATTAATACCAATATGATTTATGTTGATCATTCTGTAATACAAGCTTTAAATATAAGCTTTATATTCTAACAGTGATTGTTGCCTACATTTATATCTAAATTTCTTCTTTTTAAAAGAGAGTGTACATTGGTATAATTGAAAAACTTTTTGATGAATCTGCATTTAAATCTATGACATATTGACAGACATTTATGGTTTGATCATTCTGTAATATAAGCTTTATATTCCAACAGTGATTGTTGCCTACGTCTAAAATTGTTTTCTTCTTTATCAAAGAGAGTGTAAATTGGTGCAAATGAAAATCATTTTTTTTTTACATTCAAATCTATGACATATTGACAGAAATTTATTTTAGGGTAGAACAATTATAAAGAATCGCATCCCAAATCAGAACATACCTTGGCAGTCTGGTACAGGACTGGCGGCGATCCAATTACCAGAGGCGCCACACACATACCACATGCTATAGCTGAAGGATGGACCAATCGTGAAGTTTCTGCTGGCACATGATCATACAGAATCTGCCATAGTCCGTTTTGCCACCCGTTACATAACAGTGCCCCGTTAATAGGAACATTTAAAGGACTACATGGTGTTGCTAAAACATATAAAAACAAGTATGGAAGAACATAAAATATATTCAGCAAGACAGACTATAAATACTTCTTTACATTACTAGTGGGTTGAAAACTCATTAACTGCAGTTTCAAATGATTTCTGTAATAATATTTGAATAAGATTCAAAAACAAAGATGGAAATCCCAAGCTAAATATAGAATTATTTTTGCTAAGTCGCAGTCAATATTTCTTTAATATCTAATTGATACTTTTTATTTATTATATAGATATTTTTTATCTAGATTAATGTCATCTGATTCGAAGGCGACATTTCTACAATGTCTCGTTTAAATGTATAAGCAATTAAAGATTACCAACAACAAAATTTTAATAAAGTTAGCAATGCAGAAATAAATTCTCGAGTGCAAGGAAATTGCTTTTCCTATACGTATTGCTTAATTTTTCATATTTTCATTTTTTTTTATTATTTTTTATTTTATTTTAGTTTTGTATATTTTGCTTCATTCTTATTTAAATCGTGCGCGAGTTTTATTTAAACATGGTCCGCAACACCTCACCAGATAGATTTCCCTTTTGCATCCCTATGAAGGTGCATTTAACAAGACACCATTCTAAACAGTCCTAGTTAGCCCCCTTGTTGCTTTGAAGCTATCGAAGAAAGAACTAGTGTTGCCAATAATACTGTATAGTAATGCCCAGCCTGTTTATATAACAAGTACTTACGTCTAACTTTGATCTTAAACGAACACTCGGTTCTTAGACCGTTGGAAATTTTTGTGGCAACGTATTGTACCGTAAAATCACCCCATGGAAAGGTGAACTCTGGAGTTGGATAGTTGGACACAATATCTATGGCAGACCCTCTACTATCAGAGAACTGGGTTCAGTCCAGCTGTATTCAATAGTTTGCTCTGTGGCATTGACATGAATATCTTCATGACATCCGGTCACCATTGGGGGCTCTATATCTGTAAATTGAATTATGATTAACGTCAGAAAGTTTCTCATTAGTGCCACGAATCGTTTGTTGAAACACGGCATATTCCATCAATTTTTGTGACTCGTTAAATAACATTACATGTATATGTATCGATACAATCAAGAATACACCTAGTCTCGTTTTCAGTAAATGGTGAAAGGGTTGGATATTTACGAAAATGGCGGAAAATGCAAATATTACTGGTGGATTGAAAGCTTAAAAGTTTGAACATTTTGGATACTACAATCATGTTGTTAAAGTTTAAATGTTGTAAAGTTTTTCAAACCATTTATTTAAACAATAGGCATAACTTTTTCACGGCTCTTTAAGATTTCTCATATTTCGTAAGTATCTAAAATTGTAATTTTTAATGCATGGTATTATAGATCTAAAATAATCTTATTTGTCTGCTTTTTTTCTTTTTTCATTATTCTTTTCTATCATGTCTATTAAGAAAAATGCATTCAAATTGCACAAATAATGTGGTTCTTCAGTTATAATGATTTTCGAAATGAGGAAATTTATTTATTTTTTTATGTAGAATCTATAAGTTCAAATCAATACACAGCTTTTCTAAAATCTAATAAAATGGTAATAAAAAGATCAATATGGAACAAAATATATAACAATAATACAACATTTAAAACAAATACTCAATACAAATAATATTAAGAGGAACATATTTACAACGCAAAAAGATTGTGATAGAAAAAATAACTAATTCAATTGTAAACCTTGATTGTGAGTTTGGTGAATATAGTAAGTTCTCATTTTACTGAAACAATGAATATACAAAAATAAAAAAGTATTCTTTTGTGTGTTTTAAATTCATAAATGATACAACGATAATTGTTACCATTTTCACATATATTCCCGTTCCAGCCATGAGCGCACTCGCAACGAAAACCGCCAAGTAGATTGACACAGGTAGCACCGTTAAGACACGGTGAACTTTCACAGTAATTGGCGACTGGAAATTAAATATAAGTCTACAATTTTTCCCTTTATATTTCTTTCCATTACGTCGGAATTTTCCACGAATTGAAGAACATTGAAATTTATATAAATAACATATGCTTAACAAAGGGTAAGTATGAGTAAACAGGTAAAGGTCAAAAAAGCTTTACATAATTGAATTCATTTTTATATTATATCACACATGTATAAAAATATATGTGTGGCGCATACACATTTCTATAAATTGTCGAAAGGATACTCCCATTAATTATAAATCATATTTACATACATATGCATGTAGGTTCTTGCCCACTCCAGGAAAAATCACTCTGACATTGTCGAACTTCATCCCCGCTGGCTATACGGTAACCCTGATTACACGAGTACCTTGCTGATGCGCCTAACAGTGTTGATGCCAAAGACACAGTGCCATCTTTTATGTATCCAGGGTGACCACAGTCCTCTGCGTTGACAGGAAAAGCATACGAGTGTTATTTTGTTATCGTGCGTACATAAAAATATTGAATCTGATAGAATTTCAAAAGGTATTTGCTAAACCTGTCTAAATTTACTGGTATTTAGTGTTACAGATAAAATCCGTTCGTACAGACTGACGAGAATACTTAGATATTGTTTCGGCTTATTTGATAAGTTAGTAATAATAAAAAACTTACCAGTGCATGTTTTAAGATCTGGATTTCTCACAAAGCCTCCTCTACATGTACACGTGTATGAACCGTCGGTGTTTCTACACTCATGTTCACATCCATGTGATGGACCGGAACACTCATCAATATCTGCAATGTATAAAAGAACCCATCTAAATTTGAAACATTTCACAATGTTAACTTGAATTTACATTATTTTTTAATGATAAAAGACATGTGCGACAATGTTAATACACTGCAAATGAAGAACTGTATAAAATCTAAAATATGTTGTTTCTTGTGTTGGTTTTTTTTCACCATAGATATTTTCGATTGCATAAATTTACAGAATAAGGAGTAGACAATAATGCATCTATAGTTATAAGCACACGTATATATTGATGTCTTTACCAGCACATAGAGGCGGAGAAAAGCCGGTGGGACAGCTACACTCGTCAGGAGAAATACACGTGCCGCCGTTCGGACACGTTGTTGAGCCATCACAGAGAGCTGAAAATATGGGATATATGGTTGTAGCGATTCCAAAGACAATCAAGTACACATCTCTTAATGTAAGAAAAATCTTTTTAAGGTCATCGAAAGAATTGTGTCGATGCTTCAGCTTTGTACTGTTTGACTTTGTTAACATGCCCATTGCAACAGATTTTTCGGTCAATGCACACGATATATTGGTCCCTTTGAAAACTTTCCGGGAAGGTTCTGAGATTTTTGGAGTATGGAAAATTTTATCTATAAAAAATTATACTGGGGCATTATAAAGCAAAAATGTAAATACATTTTGTTATTTCTATATCTAACTTTTTCTAAACAGCGTAGATTTTATGTTTTACCTTAAATTTTATTCATTTTGTTAACCTTGCCCTTTTTTTAATTATTCTTTTATCCTGATTTTGGGAAAATAATTTTGTGTTAATTAACATGAATTCAAGTCAAAAATCTTCCATGATTTTACAAAGGGGGAAACACTTTACGATGTCGCAATGCTCCAAAATTTTTAAAAAGGAACAACAAAAACGTTTTTTTTTGCAATACTTGAACAGAAACTTTTTAAACCCGTCCTAATAATAATAAAAAACAATAATAATTTAAAAATAGGGAAAACAAAGATGACGATGACGATAATGATGATGATGACGATGATGATAATAATAATGACAATAAATTAAAAAAATGATAATAATAATGATAATGATGATAATAAAAAATATTATAACACAATAACAATGACAATAATAATGACGATAATAATAATAATAATAATAATAATAATAATAATAATAATAATAATAATAATAGTTTTTTATTTGTTTGTTTGGATTTTTCCGACACGTCAACACATAACTGGCCATATCGTGCCGAATGCTATAATAGGCTTAAAACTTGTAAATGACAGTAAAAAATGAGCCAATTAGATCCTACATGTCCCAGAATAAGAGTTTATCTCTTTCAAATAATCAATGATGTTTTTTATGGAATTGTATTAAAGAGTTCTTTGAGTGAATTTACACAATAAAATCTATTACGGGCCTTTGAAAAATCATGACATTCAAGAAGAAAATGCTTGACAGTAAAATTCACATTACAACCTACACAGAAAGGGCATTGTCATTTGTGAGGAGATAAGAGTGGGTAATTTTAGTGTGTCCAATTCGGCATCGAAAAAGAACTGTTTGATCACTGCGGTTTGACAGAGATAGAGATGGTGACACATCAAGAGATGGGTTTATATCGTGAAGTTTATTAAAAACGGCATTGTCCCAATTTGCTTTCCATTCAGATGATACGAGTTTATTTATAGCCGGTCTAAAATCACAAGCAGGTAACAATAAGTCAGTTTTTTGAAAATTTAATGAATGTTTAGCTAAAGCATCTACTTTTTCATTTCCTCGTAAAACTACATGACTTGGAATCCAATATAATTTAACAGATTTTGTTTCAGGTATATCATGAAATCGTAAAAGAAGTTTCTTTATCATGATATTGCCAGATTTTTTATTTTTAATGGCTATTAATACAGAAAGCGAGTCAGAAAATATAACAAATTTATCATGGGTATGCTGTACTATTTATGACAATGCTAAATCTATAGCTTTTGCTTCAGCAGTTAAAATTGATGGTAACCTCATACAAGATATATATTTTTCAAACACAGCCGCACCTACTTTGCAACCTTCTTTTGAACCGTCCGTATAAATATGTATAAAATCTTCATGTTCTTCCTTAACTGCTAGGAACTTCTCTTTGAAATGTTCATGTGAATTTGATGACTTTTAATATTTGAAAGGTTAATCTTTATTTTCGGGGAATTACAAGTCCAAGATGGAACATCCTCATCGTCATTTTGAAGGATATTGTTTGGATAAATTTTAAGTTTATCTGTATACATGTATATCATTTTTTAAACGAAGGCCTAATGGTTTAATTTCCTTTGGTTTGTTAACAAATTTTTCAGTATAACTTGGTTTGAAAATGATATTTTTAACTGGATTGTTGCTATTAGATGAAATTCTAGTTGCATATTGAAGTGATAGCTTTTTTCGACGAAGATGAAGCGATGGTTCACCAGCTTCCGCATATAGACTTTCTACAGGTGAGGTGCGAAAAGCACCTAAAGCTAAACGTAAACCCTGGTGATGTATGGTATCTAGATATGATTTTCTTGCAGACCCATATACTACAGAACCATAATCTTATTTTGGTCGGATAAGACTTCTGTATAATTTCAGTAATGTAGAAGAATTTGATCCCCAATTTGTACTTGATAAAACCTTTAGTAAATTTTAAGCTTTTATGCATTTAGTTTTCAAATGTTTAATATGTGGTATAAAAGAAAGTTTTTTTATCAAATATAATTCCTAAAAAGTTATCTTCATCAACTACTGGAATTTTAGAACCAGATATGTAAAGTTCAGGGTCATTATGGTATTTCCGGAATCGACAAAAATGAACACATTGAGTTTTTGACTTGGAAAATTTAAAACCATTTTCTATTGCCCACTTTTAAATTTTATCTAAATTTTGTTGAAGTTGCCTTTCAATTGTTCTCATACTATTTGATCGATAGCAGATAAGAAAATCGTCTACATATAGAGAACAATCTAAGCCTGGTGTAAGAGCGCTAGCAATATTGTTTGTTTTAAGGCCAAAAAAGTGTAACAGAAAGTATGCTTCCTCGAGGAACACCTTGTTCTTGTTGGTGGTCCTCAGAAAAGTTGAACCAAGTAATAATAATAATAGCAACAACAAAAATAACAGCAACAACAACAACGACGACGACGATGATGACGACGACGACGACGATGATGATGATGATAATAATGACAACGATGATTCCGTCGACGACGATGACGGTGGTGGACTTATAATGATGATGATGATGATGATAGTAAAAATGACGATAGTGATGATGATGATAATTCATGATACTTTCGATAAAAACACTCATTTAATAACAACAAAAGAAAACTATGACGCAGTAATGTATCGTGTAAAATAGGGTATAATTTCAAGATACATTTGCTAATCTAATTGTAAAGAGCGTAAAATAATTCAGTTTTTTAGTTACTGGCGCACTGTGCAACTGCTCCATCCGAAGAAACCGCAACTTCTGTAATATGTGTATGAAGTCGAGCAAGGGATTGAACAGTTATGTGTTGTCGGACAGTAAGAAGTGTACACGTCCCTGAAATATGCAACGTCATATGTGTAATGTATACGTAACTTGATATTATGAAAAATATACGACAAACATACAAAATGTGAAATATTATGCGAAAACTCGGCAAAGCCTCATCAAACGCAATTGATGTGGGAATGACGCGTTTTGTCTTACAAGGGGGTTCAAGACAGATTCTAGCATCGGCGCAAACAGATAGTCCTGTCTAATATGCAAAATTAATATGCAAAGTGTAAACATGAAATGCAAAATATAGAAAATTAAGAAATAATGAAAAATATGAGACATATTTTTGTAAAAAATCACAACACATTGACTCAATATGTTACACATTTGCCAAAGGTAACACACATACATCTAATGTGAAATTAATCACACATATGCATATCTATAAAGTATAAAAATATGCAAAATATAATGCATAAATCTATATAAAATTTACAAAGTATGTAAATAATACAAGACAACACATATGCAAAAGCCTGTATATCATTTATATGTAGAAATATAACCATATGATATTGATCTTCAGTATTTGCTTTTTCATTTCTCATTTCTTTGTTACACTCGTACGGTAACTTTTAGCTAATTAGCGGAAGTTAAATAAATAAGGATTCACCCCGCGACCCCGTCAAGCAAGATTTCAAGATTCAAGATTTTATTCAAAACCAAGGCATATAATATGCATAAGATTATGATATATCAACAATATAATGAACAGTTATTCAAAAGTGATTAACAAAACATAAATACATAAAATTATATAATAAGGAAATCAAATTGACTAACACATATCATTTGACTAGACTTTACTTTTTGGACATGATTTGTCTTATACAGAAGTAATCTAAATTATTTCTATTTAAATACATTCATAAAGTTGAGAAATCCGAAAAGTCGAGAATTAACAAGTTAAAATGACGGGGGCGCAGAGCAAAAATACGCTAATAAGCGAGGCGCGGGGCGAAGTTTGAGAAAAAACGTAGCTTAATTGGGCGCGGAGCGAGATTTAGGAAATAAAACGGCGGGGCGCGGAGCGAAAACACGCTAATTAGCGGGGGTGCAGGGCAAAGTTATCATACAGTTGCCCCTGTGTGTATAATTTTCTGGCACGGACACCTGAGTAGATCCACCGACCTTTGGAAAGCTAGTTGGATAGCCTTGTTCCAAAGTGACGAGAATCGAACGCTGAAGTTGAAGTCAATGACCTCTACCTCTCAGCCACGGAGGCCAAAAAAAATTGTTTTCCAGTAAGGAGCGATGCGATAGTTATATGTAAGTGCAGCTCTAAATGTGTGGTTTATGACTGCATACTTATAAATTTTTATGCGATTCATGAATACGAAGAAAGTAACATGTAATTTCATAATCAATTGTTTTTTAATTGCATGCATGTAGGCAACAAGATTTGAATTTAATTGGACAGTACTAACATGTTTTTATATAGGAAAAAATTCAAATGTGGACTTGATCAGAATGAAAATATTCATAAATAATATATTGTAACTTATAAATATAGCATGAAACATGATTATTGAATTCAATAAAAGGTTAGACAAATTCAAACGAAACATTTGTTTGCATATATTTGTACAAAATATCTTTTCGTGATATAATAGGCCTATTGTACATTCAAATATCAATTTCATGGCCATGAAAAGCGTATTTTACATCCTGATATCAAATTTAATAATAAACAACCGTATATTTATTGACAAATATACTCTTCAGACGATTTTTATTCGTGAAACGAAATTTTCAAAAGATTTATAATACTATATTTTTATATTTTGGTTTTCCAGTTCAGAATCTTTCCGAATGTTGGGATCTTTCCGAGCGTTTTTAAACGTCAAGATAAAGTTTAATACATTGTTACTATATATAATATCAAAATTGCCTATAATTTAAACTGATTACGAGTGTCATGTGACCATGTGTCATTATGGGTTTAATAATCCCAATCGCAACTTTCCGACCATTTCCGTCAGTCTTCGGATAAGGACCCGAACACAATAGAACGGATACAATATTTCGGTCTAATCAATGCTAAGAAACTAAACATGTAAATAAATACCCGGTAGTAATTAATGCTGGGAGTTGAGAAGTATATTTTCCAATATCTCAAGTAAAAAGTCCACTTAAATAAGTGAATTCATAAATATACAAAATCATACAAACATTATTTATATATTTATTATTATGGTTGTAGAAACTATGGTGGCGGATTTGGTACATTGCGCGTTGTGTTGTCGATAGCGACATGCCGTTTGGCGTACATCGTTAACGACAGGACGACAAGACGAAAGTTTGGCGCTTTGTCCTGTTTGGGCTAGCACAAAAGCGTACCAAATTAGCCACCGTAAGAAACCGAAAGTACAAAATGCAAACCTGCTGACATTAAGTCGGATTTGTTTGAAGTTGTACATCAGTGGGCATTTTTATTAAAAAGAGTTGTAAGACGTATGTTCAATCATAATTGTACCGAAACATACTTTATATTCCTTTGGATGTTAAATATACACATTCGTTTTACATTACACTTTTTGTTTACATCTGAAACCACGTGGTAGAACTACTTTCGATCTGTATTATAGTCTGATTTTATTGACCTGTCAATTATGAATACATTATAGGACTCATTTAAATATTCGATCCCACTTCGGTTTGGTCCGTGAAGTTTACGAATATTAATGTGGAGTATATTAGTCATGGATTGAAAGTCACGCCAAATAATTTGAATGTTTCGTTAATACACAATAGGACAGTCGGTAAAGAGAATGCCTGATGATTGAGAGGTCTGTGGTCCGATCCTTACTGTTGCCATTGTTTTAGTACTCTTTCTTTATTTTTGCAGTATATTTAAATGGATCAGATTTGTAGTGTGTTTTACGGCATTGAAAAGACATTAATTTTATTGATTTTAATCTGTTTTAATTTTAAACATGAATTCTTAAAAAAAACATGTTATTTAAAAAGAGTATATACATAACAAAATTAAGTAAAACATAATAAAAAACGAACAACATGAAATAACCATATATAGATTCAATAAATTGAAAGTATTAATAAGAAAAAACATGGACCAACGCGGCCTCGAACTTAAAACACGTGTGGCACTTAGATTATTTACCCTATTGCGCTATATCGCTGAGTACACTTGGTTTAGAGATACAAATTAAATTAAATTCCATCGTACAGCGTAAATCTCACGGAACTTACCGAACATCTACCGAAGATTACTATACTGTGTGCATTGACCGTGTAATCAGTATGTAATTGACAGGTTAATAAAACCAAACAATATCATCGAGGTTATTATAAATAATAGCCGATGACGTTCCGGTTGTTTATAATCCTAATCGGTCCGGTGAACACGAGTACGTGCACAAACAAAAATAATGACGTCACATGTTCTGTTATCTTTAGGATTGCAGCACGAATAGCTTGATTTTATGATTTGAACATAAGCGTAATTTCCACAAACAGCTTTATTAGAATTTAAAGAGAAAAATAATAGCAACAATTTCATTCCGTGAAAATAAAACGTGCTTCTAGATTATTTTGCATACACATACGGGAAACAACACTTTTGAAGTTACTGAAAAGTCAATGGTGCTGAATGCTCCCACTCGGGCCATTTTTTGCAGAAAATCCGTTGACTCGAAGCACCGTAGTGAACGTGTTACAGTATCGCATTTTCCGGTTACATCAAAGAATTTTCAAGATGGAGGATTATTTATGGGAAGAGAGGTAGGTGATTTTTATTCAGGTCCATACTACAAGTAGTTTAGTTTCTAAAAGATGTGTAAGGAACAGGATCCGGTATCTAGTCATATATTTCTTCAGACCCTGCACAGCAGATTTATCTCTATATTGTCTCAAAAATGTGCAGATTTGACGGTTTGAAATTTTTAATCGATAGACCAACACACTTTTCTCCCTTTCCATTATGTATGCATGCATAGAGAACGTAAATCTACAAAACGTTAGTCCTTTGTGTTTAGAAACGTTTATAAAAGTAAATGACCTGTTAAACCTATTTTCCTGCTCGTCAAATGCAATTGAAAAAATAAACAAGCGAGGTGAATTTTGCTGGGTTACAGCATAGACCTAGCGATTTTGATCCAATTTTGTTACAGTTTATACCTAGATTTCGGTTACAGTTTAGATACTTGCCAAATTTCAAACAAAGTTTGTGTATCCATTATTTTTTATGAAATAACTCATACCTATCTATTTAAAACATTCTTGAAAGGTTGTACATGTATTTATTTTTTTCTTCAGCAGAAAAGTAATAGTTTGCTATTTACCTTACTTTAAATTTCAGATTGAGTCTTTTTGCAGAATAAGTAATGTCCTAAGTAAGGACTATTTTCACGACAACAACAGTAACTTTTATCAAATTGTATGGAGAGAAATAAGATTATTGCTTGATTCCATTACACATTATAATAATGCCTATTAGTAATAAAATAGAGAAAAAACAGAATCTTTAACAGAAGTCCAACACGGCAAACATGAAAATGTTGCAGCCTCAATTTTATTGAGACTGTTCATGAACGGTAGTGGTAACTGCAAGCTACCGTCCACGCTCGTCTCCTAGCACCGGCTTCAGCAGAATTCACATGAAACATGAACTGGTAAACTTGACACTTTTTAACATCTGTGGATGTGTTCATATTGCGGTTATCATGAAACCTTCAATGTAACACGTTATTTCCATTCCATGAAAAGCGGCATATTACCCTAGGTTAAAAATTGCGTGTGCCCTCAACGAGAATACAATAAGTGAAACTAAATAAAATGAAATTTTGAGAGGAGATCGGAGGTTATGAAGCCTGCATACCACAGATAAACTGTCAAAAGACACAATTAAAAAAACAGGCAATACTCTAAGGGTGTTTAAACAGTATCTAAGTTAGAAATACTGCCACCGTAAAACATATTTTAAGTTGTAGTTTCCATCTAGAATAATGTATTTTGTAAGTATTTAAAAGGATTTGTTACGTTTGGTTTTCATGGATTTTAAATTTCAACGACATTGATGTCATGTGAAAATATTCCTGCTTTAGTGTAAAGAAAGACCCCAGATACCCTTTGTAAAACATGTCAGATACGAGCGGGCTCCTGACTAGAACCACCGACCTCCATAAACTAGCTTGATAGATTCCTCACATACAAATAATCCAAAGTCATGATAGGATTTCAACCACAACAGTAAAGAAAAGATGAAATTAAGTCGGCGACCTTATCCCGACTCTACCACTATTATGTACCTCCATCAGGATATTGTAATTGTCTGACCTTAATTTATACTTTCAATATTATTTTCTTTTTCAGAAACATGAAAACTTCTATACATGATGTCTGAAATAAAAAAAGACTTCTAATTTAATATTGACAAAAGAAACTTTACTTCCAATCACCTCGCTCTATACTGTAACATTGTTTATTTTTTCAAACTCATTTAACGAACAGGAAAATAGGTCCAACAGGTCATTTACTTTTATAAACGTTTCCTAACGTTTTGCAGATTTACTTTTTCTAGGCATGCAAAAAATAATGTCGGAATGGGAGGAAAATGTGTTGGTCTCTCGATTCAAATTTTCCAACCATCAAATCTGCGTCTTTATGAAACAATATAGAGATAAATCAGCTGTGCAGGGTCTGAATAAATATATGACTAGATACCGGACTCTGTTCCTTACAAGCACAGCACAAAACATCTTTTAGAAACTAAACTTCTTGTAGTATGGACAGGAATAAAAATCACCTACCTGTCCTCCCACAAAATTAATAATACTCCATCTTACTGTTTCCGGAAAACGCGATACTGTAACACGTTCCCTACGGTGCGAAGGTAAAATACAATTTTATTATAAGAAATAGCAAGAATATAAAAAAATCATGTAGCGTACCAATTTGGCAAAGAATGGCTATATTACTTGAGATAACTGTAAAAAAGTTTTCATATTTATTGCCTGGTTTAAGCCTGAAAACGGGATAAGTGTTTTTCTCTGAATGCTCCCACTCGGGCTTTTCCCGAAACATGACAGAAATAAGGTTAAAAACTTTCTGGAAAATTATTTTTAAAGTACCGGAACATAAACCTAGTCATGTTTACACATATTTCTAGATTGGTTTCAAATACTTCTATTCAAATGTCAGTTTTTCTTAATTCGTTTTTTATAAAAATGGAAAATGCTCCCACTCGGACTCGATTTTAGAGTCGACGGATTTTCTGCAAAAAATGGTCCGAGTGGGAGCATATAGCAGGTGCGCGGTGACGTAGTATCCTACCATTGGTACAGTACATTTGAAATCTACAGAGATAGCACTTTCAACGAAAGAAAAACCAAAGTAAATTTTAGATCTACGATCAAGTGTATTAAAGACATTAATAGACGTCATAGATAGGCCAGAAGGTGATAATCGGCCCTGAAATATATTTTATGCCTTCGGGCTGAAGCCCTCGAGGTCATTATTCATTTTGCGGGCCGATTATCTACTATTGGCCCTACTCTGCCGTATATTTATCTCTTATTAATATATATATATATTATATATAATCCTTTCTGTCAAATGTGTCTAACAACGGTGTAAACACTTGTATGTGCCTAAATGTTTGGTTCAATTATCGCCTGAACTATTCAAAGTATTTTCATTTAATAAATATCAATCAATTTGCTTTAGAAATCATTTAAGTTTTCAAAAGAACGCTTATAGTATTTCTCGTTTGTTTATCAGTATTATAGTGAATCGATCGATCAATCAACCAACGATCCTACCCCAAAACGAATATAACAAGAAAAACGACCAAATATGTGGTGAAAAAAACCCAACCAGCCGATCATTCAATCTATCAATCAATCAATCAGTCAGTCAATCATCAATCAATCGATGATCGACCAATAAATCGATCAGTCGATCAATCCAATCAATCATATTGCATATCACATAACCTAGGAATTATGGATACGGGAATTTCTCGAATCAAGATTATGTTTTCTGATAAAAATACCATTACATTTACCGACGTGAAGTGTTATAACTATGTTACAGAAATAATCATATTTACGATATAAATCTACTATAACTTGTATAAATAAATAATACCTCAAAAGAAGTCCAACAATCACGATTTGAAGAACGAACATAATTCAAAATATTGTAAGATAATAGATATTCTTAAACACAGTCGAATAATCCACGATCTTTAAATGTGACTTATTTCGTTTTCGCATATAATTTTTTCTTAAACTGTTTTATTTACATCCGGGACGTTATGCAGAGAAACTATACAACGATATAATATTATAATGTTTAACAAAGAAGATGTTACCACTTTTACGCAGCAAATTTTGTGCAACTATCGTATAAGAATGATTAATGACACACGACGCATATTATTATTTTATTGCCATAGCTATAATATATATCTTCACAATAGTAGTTATCATAACCATAATCAAAAACGTTATCATCATCTTTATTATCATCGTGATCTTGATGATAATGATTATAATGATAATTATAATAATAAATTAATAATAGTAATAATAAATTAATAATAATATTAATAATAACAGTAATAACAATAAAAATAATAATAATAATAATAACAACAACAACAACAATAATAATAATAATAATAATAATAATAATAATAATAATAATAATAATAATAATAATAAAAACAATTATAATAATAATAATGATAATGAATTAATGATAATAATAATAATAATAATAATGATAATAATAATAATGATAATAATAATAATAATGATGATAATTATAATAATAATAATAATGAATTAATGATAATAATAATAATAATAATAATAATGATAATAATAATAATGATAATGATAATAATAATAATGATAATAATAATAATAATAATAATAAATTAATAATAATAATAATATGTCAACATCATTTTCATTATCGTCATAATCATTATCATCATCGTCATTTTTGTTATCATCATCACCACAATATATTGAATAATAGTACCCTTAAATAAAAACAGTTTTCATCTTTTACTTTCTTGTTCGAAATCAATTGTATGTAGTTTCAAGACCTATTTATAACTTCTAAAAATAGATCGGGAAAAGAATCGTCCGCTTTACTAGAGGGGACCGGTAAATTAGAGGAATCGAGGGGTTTCCTTACTTTTTATCAAATTTTATCGACGGCAAATTTCATTTTCCATCTTAATTCTTTTGATTTGGCAATAATATGAAAAGATTTATTTAAAAAAAAACAGAACATTTTTAACCTTAACAAAAGCTGGAGGCCGCTTTTAGTAAATTTGTAGATTATAAAAGTAAAAGGTACATTATTTGTATAGTATAACTTATTATAATTGGTTGTAGAAACCGAAAGTACATAATGCCTGCCCGTTGACAAATAATTCGGATTTAATTTTTAATTGGGTGTCTATGTTTAATTGACAATATTATGATTGTCTGACATATTTTCATTCATAATTTTACACAAATTCGCTTTTAACTTTATATTCTTTTCGACTCGTTTTATGTTGTTTTAAGGTTACACTCTCTGTTTATGATGAACTCACAAACCATGTGGTAGAACTAATTTCAATCCGCAGGAATTAAGTTGGAGGTTATTATGAATAATAGCCGAGATATTCCGATTGGCAGTTGAATATTCATTTAGCAAACTTTTTATTTGGCGTTGTAATGTAAATCATGTGTGTTAAATAACTAACACTCAATCAAGACTAAAAAACAACTTTTTTTGTCTTTTATTTTCTAAATTTTATCAAGCAACAATTAAACACATAAGTCCTTCAGCGCGTGCTTACAGGTTATATAGATACATAATAGATACATAAAGATTATTTATGATATCGCAGCAGTTACTCCGCCATCACCACTCTTTCCCAGCACCAGAAAACAGCGAGGACTTTGACATTTTGGTTTTCAAATCCTATGGTAAATGTAACACTATGGCAGCAGTTAGATGTGAAAATCCAGCAAATGTCCGCTCCCTGATAGTGTGACTGATACCACGGCTAGTTTGTGTTAAAACGAAACCACAACATTGTCCGAAAAATCGGCTCATTCCCCCCACCACACTATCTGCCACACTTGCCTAGGGTCTTGTGGTAACCACCGACTATTTCAAAAGATAACATAAAATAAAGCTCAGCAGTTTATTTGGAACAAGTACAGTTGAATTCACAAGTGGAGGTGCGGAAAAATTTCTTTGAATACGTGTCACTAATACGTTCCACACCAAGCCCACATATAAATTGCACATTATCATGTAAAATAATGAGGGTTTAAAAGTGCATGCCGATCAAAATAAATATATATGTATACAGTGTATATGGTGTATATGAAAATAAAGGTATTCGAAAATTTATATTATCCACGTTACATGGTATGTACCCGATTTAGTTAACACTATATTTGTACAATTAACGGAGTATTGGCAAATTTTTGTATTTAGTGGCGGTCTACCAGAGAGGTTCTAAATTCTAGAGGCTATATCATAAGTTTGCGTAATTTTCTAGTACATTTAATATGTTGTTTATCTGGATTGTAAGTGCCATGATAATATTATACTATCTTAATTAAAGGTCTATCATGCCCAAGAAACGCTTTTATTTTTCTTTCTAAAAAGCTTCTTATTTTAGGTGTACTTTTACAGTTTCCAAAAAGTTACTCATTGATCAATAACCTGAACTATCATTTTCTTCGTTTGCTGTTTGGCAATTGGTATAATATAATTACAGTGATGTAGTATTTTGTGTGGAAGTCAAATTTGTTTACATTTTGCTAATTTTGTGACAAATTCACTCATTAAGTGATACTTTCTTCATGTAACAAGTATCTAACTTGCCCTTAAACCATTATTTAAATGTTACAAAATTAATATTTGCCATTTTAAAGAAATAAATTTGTATTCGTTTTTGAGGCATAATGTGCCTTTAAATTGAATTGTAAAAGGAGATGTGCTGCTTTAAAGGGCGAGCCAATTTACTTTTTTAATAGAACAGATTATTATTTGCCTTATCAGTTAAGAATTTAAATTTTTATTAAACTTTATCAAACTAATTTGACCACATAAATTTGTGAAACTCCTCCATGATATTTACAAGAACATAATGAAAATAGTAAATTTAAATCCAATATTTTTTATTCAAATCAATAATCATAAATGTACAAATGACAATTCAATGACAGTCTATATAATGATCAACCCTATCACCAATATATCTATATCAATTTCCCGTTCATTATTCAACAGCCATACAAAGACAGTTTTGTTCCAAATGTCAACACAATTTACAATATTTGCGGCAGTTTTTCGCCATGAACCCCCTGTATTGACTATCAGTGCAGTATTTTGGATCATATTTCGAACAATCAGCGCAATCTGAAATGAAAAATACTTTCAAATATATAGAACAGAACAGAACAGAACAACACTTGATCAAATCTATCTACATAAAAGCAACGCAAAAGTTTACAATGTTAAATATGTAAACATATATTTAACCAATCTACTTATTTCGTACATGTAGACGGAGAGAGTTATAAAGAGCTGATTAAAATCAGATTGTTAATACAAAGAATTGTGAAAGAAATTTTTTTCTTATATATTTTATGTAATGTCATGATTTTTTACAAAATTATATGCGTTGCATTTAATTCAGCATTCACTCGTAAATATTCGGCAAATTTCGTTAATTTTCGTATTCTAAATGAAATAAAATAAAATAAAAGTCGATTTCACAAAGTGAAAATGTTTGGTATTAAATCGATTTTCTTTCGACCCTTTTCGTTTTCTATAAAAACAAATATGCGTCAATTTGACCATAGAGGTACTTAAAGATCCTGTAATTTTTTATGGTTTTAAATCATAAATATGATGCTTAAATTAAGATTTATCAATTTGGTATGTTCCGAAAAGCATTACATTTTTTGTGTTTATAAAAATATAACCGAATTTAGCATTTCATGTATGTAAAGGGAGGTAATAAAAAGTCTACTTTCTAAAAGGTCTTCGTCAAATTTTTCTATAACAAATGAATGCATATATTTTAATCATAACATACGTTTAATGTGCGTAAATATTTGCAGTACATATTTTACATATTCGTCGATGTTTAAAAATTGTTTTATAAGCATAACTACATACATATATATAATTTAACTCAAGTGTGGTATACAACCTCAATTACAACATACAAGATCTTTAACTGTAATGTTTCCGTTTATTTCTCCCAATCTTAGCATACATGTATTTATAAAATAGAATAAGCAAAACTAAATTGTAACAAATTTGATAGTTTTGCCCCTAGAAATTTACTTGAACAGGTTTCGGCTGTTATCGCAATTTTTGGTGGCTTATTTCTTTCATATTATATATTGTTACAATTTTAGGGAAAATGTCGATGTTGACCGAAAGAAAATTTTATTTTAAGTTTTGATTTGAACGAATAACCTAAATTTAGTTAAAACACATTTGAAATTAAGTATTAAAATTCTTCAGGAGTCAGTTTTATAAACGCACTATTGTATCAAAGTTTGGGGACTTTTCTGTTGAAAGTGTGTCAGAGTAAAATCGTATACATATGCATGTACAGTGCGTAAACTGGAGTGCAGGTTTTAGTTACCCGCACTCCAGAGCGTGCCCATTGATTGGTTCAATTTTGCTGGCGACGGAAGAGAAAGGGAAAGCCACAGAAATATGATATTCAGATGCTCGTTCATTGGTTACCTTTTCCCGGGGTCTCATATTGTGACAGAAGGGAACGTGTTTTTTATGTTTGAACATCAAAACACTCGGCAATCTGATTTATACTCGGGGGCGTAGCCCCTCGTACAAATCAGATAGCCTTGTGCTTCGGTGCTCTTTCTATTACTTCTATGTCAATTTCTATTTACATATTTTTTTTACAGAAAAGTTACAAATACAATTTAAATTGTTACTTTCTAACTACTTTTTGCATAAATATCAGCTTTAAAAATATTTTTACGACACTAGTCAACTCTTATCCTGATGGCGGCAACTGAAGTTACCCATGTGACTACAATCGGAACATCCTCGGCTATTATACATAATACGTCCTAATCCGAAGACTGACGGAAAAGGCCGAATGTTGCGATTGATGCAATAAATGCAGACTTAGATCAATCAGTATCCTTGCCGTCTGTTCATGGTCTGCACTGTTTGCTTTTCATTTAGTACTTGTATTTAAAGAACAGAACAGAACAGACATTTTATTAGACTTATACATCAGTATATCATCTTAATACATAAACATCTATGTTTATTTATTTAAATAATTCATTAAATTTTTAATTGTTTACTCAGTATATTATTGAACTTTAAGTAAATGTTTAGATACTAGACATTGCTAGTGATGTAGATTTGGGTAAACTATCATCTTTAGTTTTTTAGCATATGATTCGTTTTTATAAATATATCCTAAAAGGTCTATTTTATGCATGTGATGTATATATACCATGTCTAATCATTTTTTATTGTAGCTGTTTTATCTTTGTTGATCTTATACTTTATGTTATTTACAGTCGATTATAAAAGCTCCTAGAGCTTATGTTGTAATGTTTGAAAACTTGCCGACTTGAAATAAACTTATCTTATCTTAAACATGTCACATATCTAGAACATATTACAAAAGTTTAATCAAATGCACTTTAACATATATTTACATATACTACATACATGTATAACAAAGACAGTAAGGTAATAAGTATACTACAGCGCATCAGGTCATATTATTTATAAATAGATTTCGAATAACAAATGCCTCTTTCATATATTTGCACAAATTTAAAGATACCCTAAAAATGATGAATGATTTCGTCGAGGTTATAAGATGGAACAATAAGATGGAACAATCCATTTAAGATATTTAGGGTGATGAGCGTTCAACATTAATCAAGAAAAGATCCAAATAACTTAACAAAAAAAAACAACTACATGGATATAAAAAAGTCAAACAATATTATTCCACAAATAAATGACTAACTTACCACGACAAAGGTTGCATGACTGTGGACAATGAGCATGCATCCATACTTTATACGAGGGGTTATTACATGCATCAACTGATTGGTCTACTCTTTGACAGCTATTTTCGTCTACACACGAGCCATTTCCTGAAAAAATGAGAGCCATTTCTTAAAAAATGACGACATGTTAAATAGCGATTTCGTCGTCTTGAAGAAACTCCACTGAGGTTTAAAACCACAGAAACGGAACATTTTAATTTCTTACATAGATCATCCGGTGTACTTTTATTATAAAGATACGTAAAAATGATTAAGAAATATACTGAAATATTAATTGAAAATTATATTTTTGTGCTATTCTTAGCCTGCTTTGAGTGAAAAGCGTTGCAACGCGTTTAAATTCTGGGTCATTTTTCACAATAAGAATAATATTCTGTAAAACCGAAGTGAGCGAATGATCTTAAATGTTAGTTAATGGTAAAGATAATCATATAATAAAACAAGTCGAAAAAATATTTTCAGTCCTGTTATGTCAAAAAAAAAACTCAGAGGAATCCCTTTGAGTATTGTGTTTTCGTTATATATCTAATACTGTGGTATTATTTACTTTGAGGTATGACAATTAATACATGCACTTTGCAGCTAAAATAAATCACGTGACTTCTAAACCTTTTTGTTTGAATCAAATACACGAACATACAGCTTCTTAAATTGCTCGTTATTAAAGGAACTTCACTGAGTTTTTTTGACATGACAGGAATTGAAATAATTTTTCAACACAAATGTTCCATTTGAGGTAAAACTAGACCATTAATTTGTGTGGAAAATTTCAAATCATTCGCTCACTAGTTTTTTCCAGAGTAATTATTTTAATTCTGAAAAATGACCAAAATGTAAAAAGTGTTGCAAAGTTTTTACTCAGACCGGGCTAAGAATAGCACCAATATATAATTTTCAATTCATTTCTAAGTATTAGTATATCTCTTAATTATCTTTTGCATATTTTTTATTTTAAGTACACAAGCTGATCTATTTTTAGAAATTCAAATATTGTGTTTCTGTGGTATTACACCTCAGTGGTGTTTCTTTAACCATAACAATACACGTTCATATTCAATATTTTTCATAATTTTAATATCTAATTATATGTAACATATAAATCGAGACTCGCACACTAAATTGCAGACATCTCAACTATAACGCCATCTGTCGCCCTATTTTGCTTCAATTCATTTACCACACTTTTTCCCGCCTAAATTTGCATTAAGTATTGTATTTGAAATAATTTCAGAAACAAAGTTCTTACGGCAAACACCACATGTCTTTAAACAATTTGTAAACATCCAGTTTCTATATTTCCCATCACATGCTGTGCTTTCGTAGTCGTAGTACTTCTTACAGTCCGGTCTTTTATCAACGCAGGTCCCAGGAAGCACTAAATAAATACATAGATAAATAAATTAATAAATAAACCCAAAAAACAATGCTATTGTCCAAAAGCCGACAAGATAAGACTATTGTTACAGTAAAAATATAATTTATGGGTTTTGAAATTATTTCTTATTGTCTAATTTGTATTATCATCAGGATTGTTATAATAATTATTCATTATAATTATTCTAGTTACTAGATCTTTATGGGAAATAATGAAATTTGGCAAATTGGTTACGTTGATCCTTTTTTTGAGAAAGGCAGAAAACAATGTTTGAGCACCACACTAAATACCGTATTCCGGTATTTACTGGACAAGCCGCTTGAATGATTAAATGCTAAAAATCGCGCTTTTCACAAGCAGATTGCACTTTAAGATGACAAATCTATCTGCTCACACTAATCTACAACAGGATTATGACTGAAAAAAATGTAAGAATCGCCGAAAAAAGCGATATTTTACTATGACATATAAATCAAATATCATATTTGAAATAAGAACTATGAAATAAGCTAGAATGTAAATCACCGAAACAAGGGTCATTGCGACACCTGATCGTATCGACTGGTTTACTGTCCTGGTCACATAATGTGGCATTGATTTCTACATCGGCACCGGTAGACTGAACACAAACAAGTTCCCGCGTCCTGTATCCTTCGCCACACGTTCTCGTGCACTGTAAATAATTAATATAAAAATCGGTTTTATCATTTGACACGTGCATAAAATAGCTGACATATTTTACGGCTAGAAATGAAATATGGATACACATTACTATGAGACTAGAGCACAACACTAAATGCCGTATTCCGGTATATACCGGACAAGGCGCTTAAATGATGCTTAACTCTCGCCTTTACACCCGCTGAAATGCACTTTAAGACGCCTTATTCATTTGTTTTACACCAATTTACACACCGTCTAGAGGTCTTGCTGTTCCAATACTGTAGTGAGGTAAGTCCTTAAAAAATCAACTGTAACAATGACCATACTAAATCCGCAAACTTAAATGTAATTATACGATGCTACTTGTGCACACTTGATGAAAAGATGCCATTATGATGAAAAGAAAGAATGATAATTATCACGACGATGATGTGTACAATAATGAATATATTATCATTATATTATGACAATAATACATTATAAACTCTGCAGAACGACCACCCTTTGGTAGACAATAATTTTGTGAACGCTGTTGTGAGAGATTGCTCAACAGGGATCAAAACATTCAGAAGACTTACTTTAAGAAACAAAATATGATACTAATGTTGTGAAAAGGTGAATGCATTACAGAGGCTCGCTCCACAAAGGTTTTGTCTACAGAGGTTTCTACTAACGTAGGTAGTGATAATAAAACATATTTTATAAAGATATGTTGCATAAGATTATGACATGCATATAAACTCAAACATCAAAATTCTGTTGGCAAAGTTATCTCATGGCAAATTTGCGCTGGCAATTAATCTAATTCAGTTAACACATTTATTATTATGCTACACAATTGACGAGTTTTATTTCTGTAACTTTTCTACATTAATTTTCTAGAAATATGCTTATTAAATTAAGGTAGTCTCAATGTAATTTAACATCGGCCAATATCGTAATTAATCGGTCATTTTCGGAACGTTATATTTCTCGATTTCAGTATTCAATTTTTTTAACGTTTATATCCGGAATTTAGTGCATATTGTTAAAGGATGAGTGATTGCAAAGAATGTAATGACCAACATTTTGAATAAATAAGGTTTCGGATTTAACCGATTTGCTACGATATTGGCCGATGTTAAAATTATTTTTGGCGGGAAAGAATTATCTTAAGACCACATTAATGTTTGCCATTGCAAAATAAACTTATAAACTTTGCAATTCATTTTTATTTTTTTTATTAATCATTATTATTATTATTATTTATATTTGCCATGGCAAAATTGTATTGTTTTCCAAATAATTATGGCAAATTTGTTCCAAAGCACATGTTTGATGGAAAACTGTTCAAAATAATTTGTGTTTCCCATGGCAAAATAGACTTTTCAATTTCATATAGTAATTTTGCCATGGCAAAATTGCTTTGTAATCGGAATAGAGAGGGCAAAGTTTTTTTTCAATTGCAAACTTCGAATGACAAACTTTATTTAAAAATGCGTAAAACCTATTGACAAAAATAATTTTCTTAAACAAATACCTTTGACCATATGCCTGGTTTCCATGTGCACAAATTTTCACAACTTGAAGTATTGTGTGGCTTCAATTTGTCGTCGCATTTACTTGAAGGTATAGCCTTTGGTAAAATAGAAAGAAAATAAACACGCATCAAATAAAGATAAAAAATAAATGTCTTACAAATTAAACTATTTGAAAACATTTTTTTTTCTTCTGTAGATAAAACGAATGTTAAGTAAATTTTAATAATTGTTAATACAATTGGTTGCTACGGGCGGGTTTTTGATCAGTTTGGCTGAGTTTTCACTAGTTGGGCGAGGTAATTACGAACTTAGTAGGGTCTTGACCGGAGGGAGGGGAGGGGGTTGTCAAAAAAAATAATCTTAAGTTCGGTTTATTCCTGATAAGTTTGGGCCTGGCTTATACAGACTCAATTTACAGACTCAATCAAACAGAGGCTGCAATTTATGTAACTTTGTTATGATTAAAGCTTCCGAGGGATCACACTTTATCCAGATTATTTGTATGAATTGGTATATATATAATGTAAATACTGGTACAACCAAACAAACCTGATCGACACCATTGACCATACTAACACAATGTAGTATCCTCGACTTTATTCCTGTGCCGCACTCGACAGAACATTGTCCCCAGTCTGAAACCTTCCATCTGAGAAATATAAGAAAACAGCAATGTGCAACAATTTAATAAGTGAAAGTTTTAATGGGTGACAAATCTGTACAGATATGGAGTTTCATTACATTCTAAAATGTGTACAGTCACTGAATGCAAAGGCTCGATGTAAAATGTGTCAAAAGGTTATTTTTTTATCTTGCATGTACCTTACCACCTCTAACTTGATAATTTATTTTTACATTAACATTCATCATTAATTTCAGCTAATTGAATGCATAAGCCAGTTTAAACAGTTGACTGAAATAACGTGTGGACATAAAAATAAATATTTTTAAATTCGTTCATTTGGAGTGACCTCCCTTATACGAATTAACTTAAGAGTTACCTCCCTTTTTCACTGTAAGTAAGTATCATAAACATACATACGTTGGTGGACAAGCCTGTGTGTTACATTTGGAGAACGTTTGTTTTGGTTTATTTTCCAAGCTGCAATGATAGTCGTCTACAAACTCTCCTCGTATACTCATACATTTTATCGTCTTTGATTTTACACCTGGAAATAAATAAACATTTTCACTGTTAAAGGTACATTATGTCCTAGAAATTATTTTATTTTCATTTCTCAGAAGCATTTAATTTTTTTCTATTTTTACTTTTGTATCCTGTTATAGTTTCCAAAAATTACTCATTGGTCAAATACTTTAACTATCCTTTGCATCTGTTGCATTTTAGCCATTACTAAAAAATATAGTGATTTAGTTTTTTAAAGGAGGTCGAAATATTACTTTGTTTACATTTTGCTAATTTCATGACAAAAAATTATACATCCAGATAAGCATCTTAAATGTTCTAAAACCTTTATCTATATAAACGTTATAAAACTTACGTTTGCCTTTTCTAAAAGATGCATTTTTTTCATCATGTGCCTTTAAAGTTAGAAACTTTTTGGGGATAGTTTTCGTAGGCAATGAAATTTAAATGTAATTTGTTTCACTTATTCTCAATTGTTTCATGCACGGGTCCAGAGCGGTACGTATAAAATTTTCTAATATGTGAAACCCCTTTGCGATTTGGATGCCAACTTAAGTCTTTTTAGATAGAATCACACAAAAATAAATGAAAATTAGGTCTTGATCCGTCTTAAAACTATTAAAATGTCAATTTCCTTTGAAAAATGGTTTACCATTGTGAAAACTTTAAATTGCTACCCCACTTTTAAAAAATCCTAGATTAGCGCCTGTGTTCAACACTTATTTAGGATTAACAGCACACTTACTGATTAACAGCAAACTTATTCACTAACAATCTCCATGTATTTGCAGAAGTCATTTATAAGCTAAATATTGCACATTTTGTGCAAAAATTCGCATTTATCCGAAAAACTTTGCCAGTTATTTTTGTATATTTTTAGTTTTTACTGTGACCAAGCGCAAAAATAATGTATTTAGGCTAAGATGTGGACACAAATACAAATGAACCCAAAGAGGTTTCGTAGTTAAAATTAAGGCAACTTTACAGCGAAGACCTAATGCCCTAATAAGGGTATTATTTCAAGCATAATCAAGCACCGGATATACCGGAGTACAGAATATAGATCTGCCGTTTTTCTATACATTATTTACATGACATTTTAAGGCACCGGATACCGGAGTCCTGGGTGTAGAACCACCGTTTTTTTATGTACATTATGTTCATGGGCATTATACGGTGGCATAGAGGTGACATTTGCAGTTTAATTTATCTCGTTGCCACGACTTATTATCTTGAGGCCTCAAGATATTATCTCGTGGCCACGACTTATTATCTTGTGGCCACGACTTATTATCTTGTGGCCTCAAGATATTAACTCGTGGCCACGACTTATTATCTTGTGGCCACGACTTATTTTCTCGTGGCCACGAGTTATTATCTCGTGGCCACGACTTATTATCTCGTGGCCTCAAGATATTATCTCGTGGCCACGACTTATTATCTCGTTGCCACGACTTATTATTTTGTGGCCTCAAGATATTATGTCGTGGCCACAATATAATAAGTCGTGGCCACGAGATATATTCTCGTGGCCTCAAGATATTATCTCGTGGCCACGAGTTATTATCTTGTGGCCACGACATATTATTTCGTGGCCACGACTTATTATGTTGTGGCCACGACTTATTACAGCCAATTAAAATGGTCGTTTCATCTTGAATAAAAGTTAATATCACAACGACCGTATATCACACTGGCCAAAGTGTCACAAGAGCTGCGGGTCAAACGCTGCAGCGTTGGCCGTTTTATAGTTATTAGTCTACCCATTTCTTCTTTTTTGTATGGTCAGGTGTTTATTTCGTTCATCTTTGAAGATATACTTTGCTCAAATTTGATATTAGAAAATATTGATAATTGTTACACTGTCTCTTTGAAAACATAAAATAAACATGTTTTGACTTCACATTAGATAAACCGTGCTCATCCTTGAATATTAAAATCACAGAAATTTATTTAAATCTATGATATTCTAACTTAATGCGTCTGACTTGAATAAAGAAATCAATAAACTATATACAGGAAGCTGCATTCCCTATAACAGGTCAAGTAATCTTTACTTAAAAAACTGACACTACATATATTCATGGTTAACACCTATATTGTGTAGAATTTTAAACATAACATATCAACTATCTGTGAAGTCAAAACATGCTTATTTTATGTTTACATGTACAAAGGGACTATGTAACAACTATTTATATTTTCTTATATTAAATTTAAGCAAAGTATATCTTAAAAGATGAATGAAAGAAACACCTGACCATATAAAAAAAGAAGAAGAAGAATTATAAAATGTCCCCCTTCTTCACCGCCGCAGCGTTTGACCCGCCGCTCTTGTGAAAGCTGTGGCCAGTGTGATATAAAGTCTTAGTGATATTAACTTTTGTTCAAGATGAAACGACCATTTTCATTGGCTGAAATAAGTCGCGGCCACAAGATAATAACTCGTGGCCACGAGATAATATCTTGAGGCCACGAGATAATAAGTCGTGGCCACAAGATAATAAGTCGTGGCCACAAGATAATAACTCGTGGCCACGAGATAATAAGTCGTGGCCACAAGATAATAACTCGTGGCCACGAGATAATATCTTGAGGCCACAAGATAATAAGTCGTGGCCACAAGATAATAACTCGTGGCCACGAGATAATATCTTGAGGCCACAAGATAATAACTCGTGGCCACGAGATAATAAGTCGTGGCCACGAGATAATAAGTCGTGGCCACAAGATAATAACTCGTAGCCACGAGATAATATCTTGAGGCCACAAGATAATAAGTTGTGGCCACAAGATAATAAGTCGTGGCCACGAGATAATATCTTGAGGCCTCAAGTTAATAAGTCGTGGCCACGAGATAAAATAAAACTACAAATGTCACCTCTATTCCACCGTAGCATTAAGTTATAGAAATGACAGCGTAACATTATCTAAGAGTCTCTTTTATCATTATGTAGACAGAACGGTCACCTGATCCGCACGACCTTGAACAGCTTTGGTTTGGAAGTTCAGCCCAAGCATAAGACTGGGATGAATGTGGGCTGGGTATATTGTATGTATAGCTCATGTTAGGAGTAACGCCGGCATACTGATGATAATCGTAAAATCTTAGAATCTGCAAGAAACAAATAAAAACAATCTTTCCGAAATGTAGTTTCACAGCTAAAATATCTTATTGCCTTCCTATGACGAAATAGGTGAAGATTAGTCTTACGTAAAAGATAAATGCTGTTGATCTTTCTGGAAATTGAAAAGTGTCTTTGTTTTTCAATGAAAGCGATTAATTGCTTTAATTTTTACGACATCGAACAGTTCCAGTGTTATTTTACGACAATTATAAATGACATTTTTTAAATGCAGCCTCGTGGCGTCATATAACAATCAGTTTTACTGTGTTGTTGAAACTATTTTGTAGAAAGTTTATTCAGAATAGAAACATACATTTTTCAAATGTCTGAAAATAGCTACACATAATTTGGTATTAAACGGTACAGTTCGGTAAAGCTTGGTAGTTACCACCCTCTAAAATAAGGTGACATATTGGAACTACTTTCTGTCACATGGTAAAATGGCGGTCTCCATGTGCCACATTTATTGTTAAAGTGATAAAGATATGTTTCTTTTATACAATGAAAGAAAGAACAGCAGTGACATTTTGAAATTTATTTAATAAACAATCAATTTCCCTTCTAAATCAGGCAACGTTCTCAAAATATAGGAATTGTGTTACTTTTTCACGAACGAACATTGGCTATATGGCCAGTGTGCATTGGCTCATAACCTGAACGAATTACGTTGGTGAGTATCGAAAGTATACGGAAGAAGCCGATATTTAACGGTTGTATACGGAAGGAGCCGATGTTTAACGCTTGTATATCTTACCTGCACAACAATACTTTTTTCTATTTTCCCAACAATTTCGAGTGTCTCCCCATTTTGTCTATCGTTTAAGTACCGTAGCTGTATACCATACAGATTAAAGAGCGCAGATCCTGATTTCCGCATCCCGTCATTCAGTACCCGATGTCCGTTAACAAGCATGCCTGGTAAGATTCAAATTGTATATATTTAACTGCAAAATTTATATGTCTGAAGTATTTTAAATATGCGTAGTTATATGTAAAAATTATTGTTTAAAACTAATTGACAGTATAATAAATTGCATAGTATGTTGGACATTGCAGTATCCAATTGGACAATATTAATGTAATATCAAAGAAAACTCCGTAAACGACAACAGGAGGTATCCAAAATTTATTCGTAAGGAATACAATATATTTAGAAATCACACGAGTCTTTTTACTCATTTTTTTTCTCTTATGTGGGGGTTTAAAACTGACATTTCCCCCCACAATTTATACAACATCGTTATGTTTGAACATACTGCCGGCTCATATGAAAAATACAAAAATGAGGACCACGACCGAACCAGTAAGATGTTCTTAAGAATGAAATCAAACGTTTACGTCTTTGTTCGACTTTTGGATCCATTGATTAAAATTTGAAAAAAAAATGTGGCTGTCTATTTCCCATAACTGTTTACTTGGACACTTGTATATGCCAGTGTTTATTATAATCATGAACCCAAAAATAAGCGACCGGTTTGGAGCGACCGTGTATATGTTCACTTAACAAAAACTAACCTTCTAAGTGTTTAACCTCATTTGACCCCCATTGAAACGCGTTCAACCTATAGAAAAATCGTTTACAATACAATCTTTGGAGTTAAGGGAGCACATTTCAGGAGTGATTTTATTGGTCGGCAAATGATGTTGAACACTAATATTTTAAAGGTCTCACCTTATATGACAAATCTTGTGCGCATACGAACTAAGCAACTTAGAAAGAAAGAAAAAATCGGTTTGAAACAAATACATGAAGTTGTTCGTTCGGCTCTAACCATTGAGCTGTTTAAATTATATCAGCGCCAAACTACTATAACTGAACATTGCATAGACCTGTCCAATATAGTTTATCGGCCTATGGTCTCGTCATTTGTACAATTAAATGTAAATTAACCTTAAGACTACGGAATCCTATTAATTCTGTTGTAAACTTCCGATCAAACATCCTCGGCGAAGATTGACGGAAAGGGCCGAAAAGCTGCAATTGGTAAATTTCATGTGTCTGACGCGTGACATTCTCAGCTTAACATTTTAAGACAGATAACAATGCGAAACAATTCAAGAAAATTCGCAACGACTAGAAATGATTAAAAAGGAAAGGAAAAACACAAATTTTGAAGACTAGAAGTATTTTAGTTTAAAAAGGAAAAAAAACGCATTTTGACGATATCAGCATTTTTGATATCAAGTACCGTGTTGCAGTGTCATAATGATTAAACATATTGCTTTGGTATATGTTGCTTGTCATTTGATATATCTCGGCGAACTGTCATGTCGCATCTTATTTAACTGTCGAATTTTACTGTCATTTCGCATTTTATTGACAATTTGTCATGTCGCATTTTATTGTTATCTTTCATCTTTTTGTAATAGAGCATATTTTGTTATATCACATATTATAATTTATATTTTCTGTTATATCGTTTCTTGCTATATTACCAGAGACATATAGATAATCTATGTCTCTGGTAATACCACATGTTATTGTCATTTCAGATCTAACTGATACCTGATCACGTCTTTTTGTTATAAATACAACTCATCTTATTGTTATATCGCATGTTATTCTCATGTCGCATCTTATTGTTATCTCATATTTTTTGGTTTTTAAGCATATTTTTTTTTACATTTCATATTATTGTTATATCGCATTTATATTTTGTTATATCGCATGTTATTGTCATTCGTCGACATTATTTTATA